>NC_138319.1:35542500-35550000 GCF_965601325.2 Salmo salar
CACATGAGGGAGGAGGGTGACTTCCCTGTAACGCACAGCGTTGAGATTGCCTGCAATGACAACATGCTCAGTCCAATGATGCTGTGACACACCGCCCCAGACCATGACAGACCCTCCACCTCCAAATCAATCCTGCTCCGGAGTACAGGCCTCGGTGTAAAGCTCACTCCTTTGACGATAAACGTGAATCCGACCATCACCCCTGTGAATCCGACTCATCAGTGAAGAGCACTTTTTGCCAGTCCTGTCTGGTCCAGAGATGGTGGGTTTGTGCCCATAGGCGACACTGTTGCCGGTGATGTCTGGTGAGGACCTGCCTCACAACAGGCCTACAAGCCCTCAGTCCAGCCTCTCTCAGCCTATTGCGGACATTCTGAGCACTGATGGAGGGATTGTGCATTCCTGGTGTAACTCGGGCAGTTGTTGTTGCCATCCTGTACCTGTCCCGCATGTGTGATGTTCGGATGTACCGAACCTGTGCAGGTGTTGTTACACGTGGTCTGCCACTGCGAGGACGATCAGCTGTCCATCCTGTCTCCCTGTAGAGCTGTCTTAGGTGTCTCACAGTACAGACATTGCAATTTATTGCCCTGGCCACATCTGCAGTCCTCATGCCTCCTTGCAGCATGCCTAAGGCACGTTCACGCAGATGAGCAGGGACCCTGGGCATCTTTCTTTTGGTGTTTTTCAGAATCAGTAGAAAAACCTCTCTGGTGTCCTAAGTTTTCATAACTGTGACCTTACTTGCCTACCGTCTGTAAACTTTTAGTGTCTTAATGACCGTTCCACAGGTGCATGTTCATTACTGGTTTATGGTTCATTGAACAAGCATGGGAAACAGTGTTTAAACTCTTTACAATGAAGATCTGTGAAGTTATTTGGATTTTTACGAATTATCTTTGAAAGACAGGGTCCTGAAAAAGGATGTTTCTTTTTTTCTGAGTATATATAGGGGATACAACCTTCCCAGCTCTGCAGATTTTGCTGCGAAGAGACAGTCATTAGATCATTTATTTTGGAACTTTCCATATGTAGCTAGCTTTTGGTGCGGCAGGTAGCCTGGTGGTTAGAGCATTGGGCCATTAACTGAAAGGTTGCTTGATCAAATCCCAGAGCTGACAAGGTAAAAATCTGTAGGTCTGCCCCCGAACAAGGCAGTTAACTCACTGTTTCCCGGTAGTCCGTCATTGTAAATAAGAATTTGTTCTTAACTGACTTGCCTAGATAAATAAAGGTTAAATAGAAAATAAAAAAATTATAATAATTTGGTCACAGCTCCAGAAATGGCTGAAGAATTGCAACATTTACCTAGAGCTAACGCTGCAGATAGCAATACTGGGTGATTTAAAAATTCATAGTCAATCGATATAATAATACTTTTAGCAAGAATGTTTATCTTTAATTTACAATCTGTAGAAACTATGAGAATAGAAATGTTCAGAACTTTTGAAGCATCACAGCACAGTTAAAAAATGAATGGCAAAGAGAAATCCAATATGGATGGTGTTAAGAGATAGATGGGAGGAGTTGAATAGAGCTGAAGGGTGGGACTAATTACAACATGATAACAAATGCCACATTTACTGTGTCTGTAAGATGTATATAGGTTCAGAACTTTTGTGAAACAGCACAGTTAAAAATATATGGCAAATAGAAATCAAACTGGATGGACATCAGAAATAGATGGGAGAGGTTGAGGGTGGAGGAAGTACAGGACTAAAAACAAACAGAAGAGAACTACTGTAAAATAGATTGTCTCTGTAAAATGTGCACAGTACACAGTACATATTAGTTGGAAGTAGAAACCTAGGTGTTGTTGTTCATTAGTTTACTCCAATAAGGGTGGTAAGGTTATAGGAAAATAATAAAGGAAAATGTATTTTAAAAAGATGTGTGTGTGTATATATACATATTTATATTTTCCCCAGAAATATATGGGGGATTGGAAATGATACAGACAATTACATTTTAAAAGCAATATTAAAGCTGATCTACCCCCTAAAACAACCATTAAAAATAAATAAAAAATGACTGCCCTTGGTGTGGAGAATCAGCTAGACCCAGGCCCTCAGACCTATAGGACCCTCTCAGACCCTCTTAGACCTATAGGACCCATCCAGACCCAGGCCCTCAGACCTATAGGACCCTCTCAGACCCAGGCCCTCAGACCTATAGGACCCTCTCAGACCCAGGCCCTCAGACCTATAGGACCCTCTCAGACCCTCTTAGACCTATAGGACCCATCCAGACCCAGGCCCTCAGACCTATAGGACCCATCCAGGCCCTCAGACCTATAGGACCCTCTC
This sequence comes from Salmo salar, assembly GCF_965601325.2. Classification (NCBI taxonomy): domain Eukaryota; kingdom Metazoa; phylum Chordata; class Actinopteri; order Salmoniformes; family Salmonidae; genus Salmo; species Salmo salar. The sequence continues at coordinate 35,544,807 of NC_138319.1, forward strand.
AGACCCAGGCCCTCAGACCTATAGGACCCTCTCAGACCCTCTTAGACCTATAGGACCCATCCAGACCCAGGCCCTCAGACCTATAGGACCCTCTCAGACCCTCATAGACCTATAGGACCCATCCAGACCCAGGCCCTCAGACCTATAGGACCCATCCAGACCCTCTTAGACCTATAGGACCCATCCAGACCCAGGCCCTCAGACCTATAGGACCCTCTCAGACCCTCTTAGACCTATAGGACCCATCCAGACCCAGGCCCTCAGACCTATAGGACCCATCCAGACCCTCTTAGACCTATAGGACCCATCCAGACCCAGGCCCTCAGACCTATAGGACCCTCTCAGACCCTCTTAGACCTATAGGACCCATCCAGGCCCTCAGACCTATAGGACCCATCCAGACCCAGGCCCTCAGACCTATAGGACCCTCTCAGACCCTCTTAGACCTATAGGACCCATCCAGACCCAGGCCCTCAGACCTATAGGACCCTCTCAGACCCTCTGAGACCTATAGGACCCATCCAGACCCAGGCCCTCAGACCTATAGGACCCATCCAGACCCAGGCCCTCAGACCTATAGGACCCATCCAGACCCAGGCCCTCAGACCTATAGGACCCTCTCAGACCCTCTCAGACCTATAGGACCCATCCAGACCCAGGCCCTCAGACCTATAGGACCCATCCAGACCCAGGCCCTCAGACCTATAGGACCCATCCAGACCCAGGCCCTCAGACCTATAGGACCCTCTCAGACCCTCTCAGACCTATAGGACCCATCCAGACTCAGGCCCTCAGACCTATAGGACCCTCTCAGACCCTCTTAGACCTATAGGACCCATCCAGACCCAGGCCCTCAGACCTATAGGACCCATCCAGACCCAGGCCCTCAGACCTATAGGACCCTCTCAGACCCTCTTAGACCTATAGGACCCATCCAGACCCAGGCCCTCAGACCTATAGGACCCTCTCAGACCCTCTTAGACCTATAGGACCCATCCAGACCCAGGCCCTCAGACCTATAGGACCCTCTCAGACCCTCTCAGACCTATAGGACCCATCCAGACCCAGGCCCTCAGACCTATAGGACCCATCCAGACCCAGGCCCTCAGACCTATAGGACCCATCCAGACCCAGGCCCTCAGACCTATAGGACCCTCTCAGACCCTCTTAGACCTATAGGACCCTCTCAGACCCAGGCCCTCAGACCTATAGGACCCTCTCAGACCCTCTCAGACCTATAGGACCCATCCAGACCCAGGCCCTCAGACCTATAGGACCCATCCAGACCCTCTTAGACCTATAGGACCCATCCAGACCCAGGCCCTCAGACCTATAGGACCCATCCAGACCCAGGCCCTCAGACCTATAGGACCCTCTCAGACCCTCTCAGACCTATAGGACCCTCTCAGACCCTCTTATACCTATAGGACCCATCCAGACCCAGGCCCTCAGACCTATAGGACCCTCTCAGACCCTCTTAGACCTATAGGACCCATCCAGACCCAGGCCCTCAGACCTATAGGACCCTCTCAGACCCTCTTAGACCTATAGGACCCATCCAGACCCAGGCCCTCAGACCTATAGGACCCATCCAGACCCAGGCCCTCAGACGTATAGGACCCTCTCAGACCCTCTTAGACCTATAGGACCCATCCAGACCCAGGCCCTCAGACCTATAGGACCCTCTCAGACCCTCTTAGACCTATAGGACCCATCCAGACCCAGGCCCTCAGACCTATAGGACCCATCCAGACCCAGGCCCTCAGACCTATAGGACCCTCTCAGACCCTCTTAGACCTATAGGACCCATCCAGACCCAGGCCCTCAGACCTATAGGACCCTCTCAGACCCTCTTAGACCTATAGGACCCATCCAGACCCAGGCCCTCAGACCTATAGGACCCTCTCAGACCCTCTTAGACCTATAGGACCCTCTCAGACCCTCTTAAACCTATAGGACCCATCCAGACCCAGGCCCTCAGACCTATAGGACCCTCTCAGACTCTCTTAGACCTATAGGACCCATCCAGACCCAGGCCCTCAGACCTATAGGACCCATTCAGACCCAGGCCCTCAGACCTATAGGACCCATCTAGACCCTGTCAGACCTATAGGACCCATCTAGACCCTCTGAGACCTATAGGACCCATCTAGACCCTCTGAGACCTATAGGACCCATCTAGACCCTCTGAGACCTATAGGACCCTCTCAGACCCTCTGAGACCTATAGGACCCTCTCAGACCCTCTTAGACCTATAGGACCCATCCAGACCCAGGCCCTCAGACCTATAAGACCCTCTCAGACCCTCTCAGACCTATAGGACCCATCTAGACCCTCTGAGACCTATAGGACCCTCTCAGACCCTCTGAGACCTATAGGACCCTCTCAGACCCTCTTAGACCTATAGGACCCATCCAGACCCAGGCCCTCAGACCTATAGGACCCATCCAGACCCTCTCAGACCTATAGGACCCATCTAGACCCTCTCAGACCTATAGGACCCATCCAGACCCTCTCAGACCTATAGGACCCATCTAGACTCTCTCAGACCTATAGGACCCATCCAGACCCAGGCCCATTAAGTCCTTTACGGCCAGCATTCCTGTTTGCAGTAGAAATAACTGAGCTAATGTTAATGCCATGAAAGATCACTGGACTGTTAAAAGACGCACGCAGGCTTATAATGATTAATTTGGTTTCAAAAAGTCCCTCTCTGCAGGGCCAGTAATTGAATGATATTATTGAACCACTGACTACGAAATTAAGCAGGGTGACTGCCATAGCACAGTACACACAAAACGCACACGCACACACACCAAGCCCTGTGTGTCAAACATTTGACCCTAATTAGCAGTCCGAGGCCACATGTGCAGTACCACTCAAAAGTTTGGACACACCTCCTCATTCCAGGGTTTTTATTTAGTTTTACTATTTTCTACATTGTAGAATAATAGTGAAGACATCAAAACTATGAAATAACACATATGGAATCATGTAGTAACCAAAAAAGTGTTAAACAAATCAAAATATATTTCATATTTGAGAATCTTCAAAGTACCCACCCTTTGCCTTTGACAGCTTTGCACACTATTGGCATTCTCTCAACCAGCTTCATGGGGTAATCACCTGGAATGCTTTTTAATTAATAACAGGTGTGCCTTGTTAAAAGTTGTGGAATTTCTTTCCTTCTTAATGCGTTTGAGCCAATCAGTTGTGTTGCGACAAGGTAGGGGTGGTATACAGAAGATAGCCCTATTTGGTAAAAGACCAAGTCCATATTATGTCAAGAACAGCTCAAATAGGCAAAAAGAAACGACAGTCCATCATTATTTTAAGACATGAAGGTCAGTCAATGCAGAACATTTCAAGAACTTTGAAGTGTTCCTTCAAGTGCAGTTGCAAAAACCGTCAAGCGCTATGATGAAACTGGCTCTCATGAGAACCGACACAGGAAAGGAAGACCCAGAGTTACCTCTGCTGCAGAGGATACGTTCATTAGAGTTACCAGCCTCAGATATTGCAGCCCAAATAAATGCTTCAGAGTTAAAGTAACAGACACATCTCAACATCAACTGTTCAGAGGAGAATGCGTGAATCGGCCTTCATGGTCAAATTGCTGCAAAGAAAGCACTACTAAAGGACACCAATAATAAGAAGAGACTTGCTTGGGCCAAGAAACACGAGCAATGGACGTTAGACAGTGGAAATGTATTCTTTGGTCTGATGAGTCCAAATTTGAGATTTTTGGTTCCAACTGCTGTGTCTTTGTGAGATGCAGAGTAGGGTAACGGACGATCTCCAAATGTATAGTACCCAGCGTGAACCATGGAGGATGTGGTGTGGGGGTGCTTTGCTGGTGACATGGTCTGTGATTTATTTAGAATTCAAGGCACACTTAACCAGCATGGCTACTGTAAGAGAAACTACCTTTTTACCTGCTTTATTGATTATATCTGTATCAATATTGAAAGTTAACAACTATGTGCTTGGCAATAGTAAGACATCTCTTACATTGGTAATCGGATTTCATAACTACCTGATGGTTCCACCCTTCAGCTCCCTGCAGCTGGTCTGGGCGTATAGTCAAGGACACCGGGTGCACATAACCACAAGATGAACCCAAGGTAGCTTGTGATGCCCCGATCTGCCGGGGAGGAATGGAACCAGCCATGACTATGCATTTTCAAGTTTGGTTTATAAGACCTCTGTATTTTTTTGTATGGTTGAGCGCTCAGCCTTCCACTTCTTAGTGTATGGTTGACCAGCTTCATTATTCGAAATCTTATTAAATAAAGAGGATTGTTTCAAGAAATGACGAAGTCGCTCTCACTTGTTTAGAATCTCCACGACACTACCACAGCACTCTGCAGCGATACGCCATCCCATCTGGTTTGGGCTTAGTGAAACTATCATTTGTTTTTCAACAGGACAATGACCCAACACACATCCAGGCTGTGTAAGGGATATTTGACCAAGAAGGAGAGTGATGGAGTGCTGCATCAGATGACCTGGCCTCCACAATCACCCGACCTTAACCCAATTGAGATGGTTTAGGATTAGTTAGACCACAGAGTGAAGGAAAAGCAGCCAGCAAGTGATCAGCATATGTGGGAACTCCTTCAAGATTGTTGGAAAAACATTTCAGGTAAAGCTGGTTGAGAGAATGCCAAGAGTGTGCAAACCTGTCATCAAGGAAAAGGGAGGCTACTTTGAAGAATCTAAAATATGAAATAGATTTAGATTTGTTTAAAACACTTTTTTGGTTAAAACATGATTCCATATGTGTTATTTCATAGTTTTGATGTCTTCACTATTATTCTACAATGTAGAAAACAGTAAAAATAAAGAAAAACCCTGGAATGAGTAGGTGTGTCCAAATTTTTGACTGGTAGTGTATAAATGGTAGAATCCATTCTAAAATATGACTGGTCCCTCTGTGTCCAGCCAGAGATACATTTAGCACGGAATAATTATCTTGGAGGGACTTGAAACGGGGTAAGTGTCACACCATGATCTGTTTCACCTGTCTTGTGTTTGTCTCCACTCCCTCCAGGTGTCGCCCATTTTCCCCATTATCCCCTGTGCATTTATACCAGTGTTTTCTGTTTGTGTGTTGCCAGTTCTTCTTGTCTCGTCAAGCATACCAGCGTTTTTCCAGTACTCCTGTTTTTCTCTCTTGTGCCGGTTTTCTATT